>NW_027117412.1:100000-103317 GCF_038363925.1 Apiospora phragmitis | reverse complement strand
TGGAATTACTGTGGCTGGCACCAGACTTGCCCTCCAATTGTTCCCTCGTTAAGGGTATTTAAATTGTACCTATTCCAATTAGAGACCAAAAAGAGCCCTGTATCAGTATCTATTGTCACCACCCTCCTGAGTTGGGATCTGGGTTTGCGTGCCTGCTGCCTTCCTTGGATGTAGCGGTTTCTCAGACTCCTCCTCTGGGTCGAGCCCTAACCCTCCGTTACCCGTTGTTACCATGGCAGGCCAAGACCCTGCCATCGAAAGTTGATAGGCAGAAATTTGACGAAACCATTGCGTGCAGCTATTGCGATTTACAAGTTATTATGAAATCACTAAAGAGCCGAAAGGCATTCATTTTTCAATTTAAACAATACACTCCTTCGCGAGTTGGAGTTTTCACATAGCAGATTAGCTTTAGAATTACCACGGTTATCCAGTAGATAAGGTACTATCAAATAAACGATAACCGATTTAATGAGCCATTCGCAGTTTTGCCGTATAATTGCTTATACTTACATGCAAGGCTCAATCTTTGAGACAAGCAATGACTACTGGCAGAATCAAACCAGGTACTATTGTACGCCGGGGATGGCCTACAGCGCCCGGAGGCACTGCGAGAGATATCCACTACCGATCTTGCACCGGAGTGCGAACACTACAAGCAACTCTAATCGTTAGCTTTTAGCACCGCGGATAAACCCCTGAGAGGGCCAAGCCGCTTGGCTGGAACTTCCACCTTTCCCCTCTCAATTCTCCAGGTCGTCGGTCCACTGCACGTCAGGCACCGAGGGCGCCTGGTGAGGCTTACGGGCCTAGAAGGAGGCTTCGGCCAACCGCTGCAGGGCAACGGCCGGCGTAGTGTCTCCTGGTGCTCAGTGAATAGGTTTAGCCAACGGCCAGTTACCCACAGAACCGATCGGACGGCCTTCAGCGCGAAAAGTCACCTGAAGGTCCATCGTCCATCCCAGATTTGGTTGCTTGTGTACCGCCTAGGGGGGTCGCTAACTATCACGCTCGATGAGGAACACGCAATAGAGAGCAGTCAGATACGGAACAGTTGAGAGTAGCAGAGCTTGGTGCCGGAACTGATCGCCTTGCTTGTATTTTTTGCTTCCTCATGTACCCTGCGAGCCAAATCGGGTCCAAACCCGGGTTAGGGGGTTTTGTGTCATGTAAGTATTTTCCGAAAAAAGATTCAGTATGGGAGAAAAAAATAATCATGAGTTTCCCATCAAAACTAACTTCGGTTCTGGCATATTTTCTCGTACTGGTCGTTTTCGGAATTGCGATCTTGCCAACCTACCCTGTAGCGCGCCCGGACACGTTGGCTGGTAGCTCGGCAACGAGCTGCGGGCGGCGACGCTGGTGGTGGAACCATCTGTGCCGCTCGCCGCGGGCTATCAACGGTCCCGTCCTCGTCCTCGTCGCTGCCCCGTGGGCCTCGCTGTCGCTGATTTCGTCTGCGCTACGGGGCAGCTACAGGTCACCCCCCTCAGCTGCGAATTCCGAAACGGAGCGGCGATGGCGAAGGCGACGATGACGGCGCTGCGAGGCAGGCGCTCTGCGGCGCCGCGGACCCGGAGGGCCTGGCCTTGTTGTCGCCGCGTCCCGCTGCGGCGGTTATCTTTTTTCGAACTTCGCTACAGGGTACGCTACAGGGTAGCTACAGGTAGACCCCCCCGTACTTGTCCGATTTTGTCTCGCATTTCCGCCTGCCCGGCATACATGGCGCGGGCCAAACCCAGGCCGAGCTACAGGGTAGCGGCTTCCGATTTCGTTCCCGGACACTTTGGCCGTATCTCGCCCGGGAGGCGACGCACGGGGCCCCCGCGTGGTGCGTTCGGCCGCGTACGCCGCCTTCTGTTGCCTGGGACGCCCGCCGGGCTCGTCGTCGCCGCCGTCCGCGGCGTAGGGCGAAAAGTGGCTGCCGCTACAGGGTAGCACCGAACCCAGACAGGCGGATATCTCGGCGGCGGGAGGCCGCAAGAGAACGGGGACGAGTGCCACGGGCTCGGGGGGGGGGGCCGGCCCTATCCGTCTGCGTACGCAAAGTCCCATCTTTGTCCCACCTTTTGCCCAGTACACCTTTGGTCAGAGTTGGCTAGGTGCAGTCGCGTATTTTGACGCGGCTGTTCATATTCCGATTTCGTCACAGGACACTTTTTCGAAAACCGCCTCCTGTTCGCACCCGCTTGTCCACCCGGGTAGCGCGCTGCATAGCCAGCGTCCGCGCGAGGCGGCCGGTATGCGCCGGGGCCCGTCGGCCTCGTCGTCGCCGCGCTATGTCCACAAAAGAAATCGCTACAGGGTAGCTACAGGGTAACCCCATGAGACTGGAAACTGGAATGGCGCGGCGACGAGGCGCGGAAGGCGGCACGATGTAAGCGAAACCTGTGCGTCTCGCCGCGGCCCGTCGAATGGGCCCGGTCTGGTTGTCGTCGCGGGCCCGTGGACCTCGCTGTCGCCAACTGTGTCCGCGCTACAGGGTAGCCACAGGTAACCCCTTCCCACTTTTCGTACTGGCCGATTTTTTCCCTCTCGCATTTTCGCCCAGCCGCCCGACCAACATATCGGGCTGGCCAAATGCAGGCCGCGCTACAGGGTAGCGGCCTCTGATTTCGTCCCAGCACACTTTTCCGAATAGTGCCTCTTGCGCTGGGCCGTTTGCCCCGCCGCGTGGCGCGTTCGACAGCGGCGGCTGCGGCGAGCATGCCGGTATGCGTGACGACGCCGCCCGGCCCGCCGTCGTCCGACCATCGCGGACCCGAGTTGCGAGGTTACCCTGTAGCTACCCTGTACCTACCCTGTAGCCGGACCGGAAATTTAACCAAGTCCGCAGCGGCTACCCTGTACCTACCCTGTACCGATCGCACGCCTACAGCCTCAGCGCTTGTGCCCTGTAACTACAGCGCTTGTGCCGCTACAGGGTAGCGCGCGGCACACACCCCAGACGTCCGCTGCCGCTGAACCCTCCCCCCGGAATCCCGGCTGCCTGCGCCCCCGGGAAAATCCCCCCCTAAAAGGTCGGCAGCTCCCCCCGGCGATTTCGCCATTTTCCCCCCCAACCTACCCTGTACCGGCCGCCGGGTCCCTTCCTAGGTCCCGGCGGGGAGCGCCGCGGCGCCTCGGACGGCCGCCGTAAAGGACGCCTCGCCCCGATGGCGGCCAGCCGCCCCTCTCAGGTACCCTGCGGCCTAAATCGGGTCCAAAACCCGGATCAAGGGGTTCTGTGTCATGCAAATATTTTCCGAAAAATGATTTAGTATGGGGAAAAAATAATCGTGAGTTTGCCATCAAAACCAACTTCGGTTCTGCACATT
>NW_027117412.1:67500-70000 GCF_038363925.1 Apiospora phragmitis | reverse complement strand
ATCTTTTTTCGAAACTTCGCTACAGGGTACGCTACAGGGTAGCTACAGGGTAACCCCCTCGTACTTGTCCGATTTTGTCTCGCATTTCCGCCCGCCCGGCATATATGGCGCGGGCCAAACCCAGGCCGCGCTACAGGGTAGCGGCTTCCGATTTCGTCCCCGGACACTTTGGCCGTATCTCGCCCGGGAGGCGACGCACGGGGCCCCCGCGTGGTGCGTTCGGCCGCGTACGCCGCCTTCTGTTGCCTGGGACGCCCGCCGGGCTCGTCGTCGCCGCCGTCCGCGGCGTAGGGCGAAAAGTGGCTGCCGCTACAGGGTAGCACCGAACCCAGACAGGCGGATATCTCGGCGGCGGGAGGCCGCAAGAGAACGGGGACGAGTGCCACGGGCTCGGGGGGGGGGGGGCCGGCCCTATCCGTCTGCGTACGCAAAGTCCCATCTTTGTCCCACCTTTTGCCCAAGTACACCTTTGGTCAGAGTTGGCTAGGTGCAGTCGCGTATTTTGACGCGGCTGTTCATATTCCGATTTCGTCACAGGACACTTTTTCGAAAACCGCCTCCTGTTCGCACCCGCTTGTCCACCCGGGTAGCGCGCTGCATAGCCAGCGTCCGCGCGAGGCGGCCGGTATGCGCCCGGGGCCCGTCGGCCTCGTCGTCGCCGCGCTATGTCCACAAAAAGAAATCGCTACAGGGTAGCTACAGGGTAACCCCATGAGACTGGAAACTGGAATGGCGCGGCGACGAGGCGCGGAAGGCGGCACGATGTAAGCGAAACCTGTGCGTCTCGCCGCGGCCCGTCGAATGGGCCCGGTCTGGTTGTCGTCGCGGGCCCGTGGACCTCGCTGTCGCCAACTGTGTCCGCGCTACAGGGTAGCCACAGGGTAACCCCTTCCCACTTTTCGTACTTGGCCGATTTTTTCCCTCTCGCATTTTCGCCCAGCCGCCCGACCAACATATCGGGCTGGCCAAATGCAGGCCGCGCTACAGGGTAGCGGCCTCCGATTTCGTCCCAGGACACTTTTCCGAATAGTGCCTCTTGCGCTGGGCCGTTTGCCCCGCCGCGTGGCGCGTTCGACAGCGGCGGCTGCGGCGAGCATGCCGGTATGCGTGACGACGCCGCCCGGCCCGCCGTCGTCCGACCATCGCGGACCCGAGTTGCGAGGTTACCCTGTAGCTACCCTGTACCTACCCTGTAGCCGGACCGGAAATTTAACCAAGTCCGCAGCGGCTACCCTGTACCTACCCTGTACCGATCGCACGCCTACAGCCTCAGCGCTTGTGCCCTGTAACTACAGCGCTTGTGCCGCTACAGGGTAGCGCGCGGCACACACCCCAGACGTCCGCTGCCGCTGAATCCTCCCCCCGGAATCCCGGCTGCCTGCGCCCCCGGGGAAAATCCCCCCCCTAAAAGGTCGGCAGCTCCCCCGGCGATTTCGCCATTTTCCCCCCAACCTACCCTGTACCGGCCGCCGGGTCCCTTCCTAGGTCCCGGCGGGGAGCGCCGCGGCGCCTCGGACGGCCGCCGTAAAGGACGCCTCGCCCCGATGGCGGCCAGCCGCCCCTCTCAGGTACCCTGCGGCCTAAATCGGGTCCAAAACCCGGATCAAGGGGTTCTGTGTCATGCAAATATTTTCCGAAAAATGATTTAGTATGGGGGAAAAAATAATCGTGAGTTTGCCACCAAAACCAACTTCGGTTCTGCACATTTTTCTCGTACTTGGTCGTTTTCGGAAATCGCGCATCTTCCTAGCCTACCCTGTAGCGCGCCCGGACACGTTGGCCGGTAGCGCGGCAACGAGCCGCGGGACGGCGCCGCCGTAGGGGGATGATCTGTGCGCCGCGCCTTGGGCTGTCGAAAAAGCTCGGCCTCGTCCCCGTCGCTGCCCCGTGGGCCTCGCTGTCGCCGTTTTCGTCCGCGCTACAGGGTAGCTACAGGGTAAGTACAGGGTAGCTATGGACACTCCGTGATATCTCGCCAACCAGGCCAGCTGCGGACGCCGTGGGAGGTGCGATCGGACGCCCGAGGCGGCGGATTTCGAATGGTGCCATCCCGGCCCGCGCCGGACCTCTGGTTCGTGATTTGACTTTCTCGCTTCCGGACGCAAAAAGTGCAAAAGTCGAAACGGCCTTTTTGGGCCGTGGTGAGGGTATATGCGCGTAGAGCGCGAGACCAGAGCTTGCGAAAATCTATCCGCCTGTCTCTGTGGCCCCCGGTTCTCGAGATATTCGCAGCTGAAAATCGCTTGGGGTTACCCTGTCGCGCTACCCTGTAACGCCACTGTCACTCGGCCATATCTCCACGGCCAGGCTAGCTAGGGATGCCGTTGGAAGCGCGCTCAGACGCCCGAGACCGTCGCTTTTCAACGATACCGCTTCGGTCCGCGCCGGACGTCTGGTTCGTGATTTAGTCTTTTCGCTTCCAGACGCGAAAAGTGAAAAATCTCAAATGGCCTTTTCGGCCCGCGGCGGGTGCATATACGCGTAGAACGCGGACACGAGC
>NW_027117412.1:57500-60000 GCF_038363925.1 Apiospora phragmitis | reverse complement strand
AGAGAAGCAGAGGCTTGGGCGCCGCAACTGATTGCCTTGCTTGCATTTTCTGCTTCCTCATGTACCCTGCGAGCCAAATCGGGTCCAAAACCCGGGTTAGGGGGTTCTGTGTCATGTAAGTATTTTCCGAAAAAAGATTCAGTATGGGAGAAAAAAATAATCATGAGTTTCCCACCAAAACCAACTTCGGTTCTGCACATTTTTCTCGTACTTGGTCGTTTTCGGAAATCGCGCATCTTGCCAACCTACCCTGTAGCGCGCCCGGACACGTTGGCCGGTAGCTCGGCAACGAGCCGCGGGGCGGCGACGCCGTGGTGGAATGATCTGTGCCGCTCGCCGCGGGCTATCGAACGGTCCCGTCCTCGTCCTCGTCGCTGCCCCGTGGGCCTCGCTGTCGCCGATTTCGTCTGCGCTACGGGGTAGCTACAGGGTAACCCCCTCAGCTGCGAATTCCGAAACGGAGCGGCGACGGCGAGGGCGACGACGACGGCGCTGCGTAGGCAGGTGCTCTGCGGCGCCGCGGACCCGGAGGGCCTGGCCTCGTCGTCGCCGCGTCCCTGCTGCGGCGGTCATCTTTTTTCGAAACTTCGCTACAGGGTACGCTACAGGGTAGCTACAGGGTAACCCCCTCGTACTTGTCCGATTTTGTCTCGCATTTCCGCCCGCCCGGCATATATGGCGCGGGCCAAACCCAGGCCGCGCTACAGGGTAGCGGCTTCCGATTTCGTCCCCGGACACTTTGGCCGTATCTCGCCCGGGAGGCGACGCACGGGGCCCCCGCGTGGTGCGTTCGGCCGCGTACGCCGCCTTCTGTTGCCTGGGACGCCCGCCGGGCTCGTCGTCGCCGCCGTCCGCGGCGTAGGGCGAAAAGTGGCTGCCGCTACAGGGTAGCACCGAACCCAGACAGGCGGATATCTCGGCGGCGGGAGGCCGCAAGAGAACGGGGACGAGTGCCACGGGCTCGGGGGGGGGGGGCGGCCCTATCCGTCTGCGTACGCAAAGTCCCATCTTTGTCCCACCTTTTGCCCAAGTACACCTTTGGTCAGAGTTGGCTAGGTGCAGTCGCGTATTTTGACGCGGCTGTTCATATTCCGATTTCGTCACAGGACACTTTTTCGAAAACCGCCTCCTGTTCGCACCCGCTTGTCCACCCGGGTAGCGCGCTGCATAGCCAGCGTCCGCGCGAGGCGGCCGGTATGCGCCCGGGGCCCGTCGGCCTCGTCGTCGCCGCGCTATGTCCACAAAAAGAAATCGCTACAGGGTAGCTACAGGGTAACCCCATGAGACTGGAAACTGGAATGGCGCGGCGACGAGGCGCGGAAGGCGGCACGATGTAAGCGAAACCTGTGCGTCTCGCCGCGGCCCGTCGAATGGGCCCGGTCTGGTTGTCGTCGCGGGCCCGTGGACCTCGCTGTCGCCAACTGTGTCCGCGCTACAGGGTAGCCACAGGGTAACCCCTTCCCACTTTTCGTACTTGGCCGATTTTTTCCCTCTCGCATTTTCGCCCAGCCGCCCGACCAACATATCGGGCTGGCCAAATGCAGGCCGCGCTACAGGGTAGCGGCCTCCGATTTCGTCCCAGGACACTTTTCCGAATAGTGCCTCTTGCGCTGGGCCGTTTGCCCCGCCGCGTGGCGCGTTCGACAGCGGCGGCTGCGGCGAGCATGCCGGTATGCGTGACGACGCCGCCCGGCCCGCCGTCGTCCGACCATCGCGGACCCGAGTTGCGAGGTTACCCTGTAGCTACCCTGTACCTACCCTGTAGCCGGACCGGAAATTTAACCAAGTCCGCAGCGGCTACCCTGTACCTACCCTGTACCGATCGCACGCCTACAGCCTCAGCGCTTGTGCCCTGTAACTACAGCGCTTGTGCCGCTACAGGGTAGCGCGCGGCACACACCCCAGACGTCCGCTGCCGCTGAATCCTCCCCCCCGGAATCCCGGCTGCCTGCGCCCCCGGGGAAAATCCCCCCCCTAAAAGGTCGGCAGCTCCCCCGGCGATTTCGCCATTTTCCCCCCAACCTACCCTGTACCGGCCGCCGGGTCCCTTCCTAGGTCCCGGCGGGGAGCGCCGCGGCGCCTCGGACGGCCGCCGTAAAGGACGCCTCGCCCCGATGGCGGCCAGCCGCCCCTCTCAGGTACCCTGCGGCCTAAATCGGGTCCAAAACCCGGATCAAGGGGTTCTGTGTCATGCAAATATTTTCCGAAAAATGATTTAGTATGGGGAAAAAATAATCGTGAGTTTGCCACCAAAACCAACTTCGGTTCTGCACATTTTTCTCGTACTTGGTCGTTTTCGGAAATCGCGCATCTTCCTAGCCTACCCTGTAGCGCGCCCGGACACGTTGGCCGGTAGCGCGGCAACGAGCCGCGGGACGGCGCCGCCGTAGGGGGATGATCTGTGCGCCGCGCCTTGGGCTGTCGAAAAAGCTCGGCCTCGTCCCCGTCGCTGCCCCGTGGGCCTCGCTGTCGCCGTTTTCGTCCGCGCTACAGGGTAGCT
>NW_027117412.1:25000-27500 GCF_038363925.1 Apiospora phragmitis | reverse complement strand
TGCGTTCGGCCGCGTACGCCGCCTTCTGTTGCCTGGGACGCCCGCCGGGCTCGTCGTCGCCGCCGTCCGCGGCGTAGGGCGAAAAGTGGCTGCCGCTACAGGGTAGCACCGAACCCAGACAGGCGGATATCTCGGCGGCGGGAGGCCGCAAGAGAACGGGGACGAGTGCCACGGGCTCGGGGGGGGGGGGCGGCCCTATCCGTCTGCGTACGCAAAGTCCCATCTTTGTCCCACCTTTTTGCCCAAGTACACCTTTGGTCAGAGTTGGCTAGGTGCAGTCGCGTATTTTGACGCGGCTGTTCATATTCCGATTTCGTCACAGGACACTTTTTCGAAAACCGCCTCCTGTTCGCACCCGCTTGTCCACCCGGGTAGCGCGCTGCATAGCCAGCGTCCGCGCGAGGCGGCCGGTATGCGCCCGGGGCCCGTCGGCCTCGTCATCGCCGCGCTATGTCCACAAAAAGAAATCGCTACAGGGTAGCTACAGGGTAACCCCATGAGACTGGAAACTGGAATGGCGCGGCGACGAGGCGCGGAAGGCGGCACGATGTAAGCGAAACCTGTGCGTCTCGCCGCGGCCCGTCGAATGGGCCCGGTCTGGTTGTCGTCGCGGGCCCGTGGACCTCGCTGTCGCCAACTGTGTCCGCGCTACAGGGTAGCCACAGGGTAACCCCTTCCCACTTTTCGTACTTGGCCGATTTTTTCCCTCTCGCATTTTCGCCCAGCCGCCCGACCAACGTATCGGGCTGGCCAAATGCAGGCCGCGCTACAGGGTAGCGGCCTCCGATTTCGTCCCAGGACACTTTTCCGAATAGTGCCTCTTGCGCTGGGCCGTTTGCCCCGCCGCGTGGCGCGTTCGACAGCGGCGGCTGCGGCGAGCATGCCGGTATGCGTGACGACGCCGCCCGGCCCGCCGTCGTCCGACCATCGCGGACCCGAGTTGCGAGGTTACCCTGTAGCTACCCTGTACCTACCCTGTAGCCGGACCGGAAATTTAACCAAGTCCGCAGCGGCTACCCTGTACCTACCCTGTACCGATCGCACGCCTACAGCCTCAGCGCTTGTGCCCTGTAACTACAGCGCTTGTGCCGCTACAGGGTAGCGCGCGGCACACACCCCAGACGTCCGCTGCCGCTGAATCCTCCCCCCCGGAATCCCGGCTGCCTGCGCCCCCGGGGAAAATCCCCCCCCTAAAAGGTCGGCAGCTCCCCCGGCGATTTCGCCATTTTCCCCCCAACCTACCCTGTACCGGCCGCCGGGTCCCTTCCTAAGTCCCGGCGGGGAGCGCCGCGGCGCCTCGGACAGCCGCCGTAAAGGACGCCTCGCCCCGATGGCGGCCAGCCGCCCCTCTCAGGTACCCTGCGGCCTAAATCGGGTCCAAAACCCGGATCAAGGGGTTCTGTGTCATGCAAATATTTTCCGAAAAATGATTTAGTATGGGGGAAAAAATAATCGTGAGTTTGCCACCAAAACCAACTTCGGTTCTGCACATTTTTCTCGTACTTGGTCGTTTTCGGAAATCGCGCATCTTCCTAGCCTACCCTGTAGCGCGCCCGGACACGTTGGCCGGTAGCGCGGCAACGAGCCGCGGGACGGCGCCGCCGTAGGGGGATGATCTGTGCGCCGCGCCTTGGGCTGTCGAAAAAGCTCGGCCTCGTCCCCGTCGCTGCCCGTGGGCCTCGCTGTCGCCGTTTTCGTCCGCGCTACAGGGTAGCTACAGGGTAAGTACAGGGTAGCTATGGACACTCCGTGATATCTCGCCAACCAGGCCAGCTGCGGACGCCGTGGGAGGTGCGATCGGACGCCCGAGGCGGCGGATTTCGAATGGTGCCATCCCGGCCCGCGCCGGACCTCTGGTTCGTGATTTGACTTTCTCGCTTCCGGACGCAGAAAGTGCGAAAGTCGAAACGGCCTTTTTGGGCCGTGGTGAGGGTATATGCGCGTAGAGCGCGAGACCAGAGCTTGCGAAAATCTATCCGCCTGTCTCTGTGGCCCCCGGTTCTCGAGATATTCGCAGCTGAAAATCGCTTGGGGTTACCCTGTCGCGCTACCCTGTAACGCCACTGTCACTCGGCCATATCTCCACGGCCAGGCTAGCTAGGGATGCCGTTGGAAGCGCGCTCAGACGCCCGAGACCGTCGCTTTTCAACGATACCGCTTCGGTCCGCGCCGGACGTCTGGTTCGTGATTTAGTCTTTTCGCTTCCAGACGCGAAAAGTGAAAAATCTCAAATGGCCTTTTCGGCCCGCGGCGGGTGCATATACGCGTAGAACGCGGGACACGAGCTTGCGCAAACGCACTCGCTTGTCTCTTCGGCCACTGGTTCCCGATCTATTCGCGACTGAACATCGCTACAGGGTAGCTACCGGACACTCCGCGATATCTCGCCAGCCAGGCTAGCTACGGACTCGGGGATGCGTTTACGTCAATTTTACGGACGCGGGATGTCGAATGAAGTACCCCACGACGTCCCCAGGGCCGTATTTCCAAAACGCACTTT
>NW_027117412.1:15000-17500 GCF_038363925.1 Apiospora phragmitis | reverse complement strand
GTCGTTTTCGGAAATCGCGCATCTTGCCAACCTACCCTGTAGCGCGCCCGGACACGTTGGCCGGTAGCTCGGCAACGAGCCGCGAGGCGGCGACGCCGTGGTGGAATGATCTGTGCCGCTCGCCGCGGGCTATCGAACGGTCCCGTCCTCGTCCTCGTCGCTGCCCCGTGGGCCTCGCTGTCGCCGATTTCGTCTGCGCTACGGGGTAGCTACAGGGTAACCCCCTCAGCTGCGAATTCCGAAACGGAGCGGCGACGGCGAGGGCGACGACGACGGCGCTGCGTAGGCAGGTGCTCTGCGGCGCCGCGGACCCGGAGGGCCTGGCCTCGTCGTCGCCGCGTCCCTGCTGCGGCGGTCATCTTTTTTCGAAACTTCGCTACAGGGTACGCTACAGGGTAGCTACAGGGTAACCCCCTCGTACTTGTCCGATTTTGTCTCGCATTTCCGCCCGCCCGGCATATATGGCGCGGGCCAAACCCAGGCCGCGCTACAGGGTAGCGGCTTCCGATTTCATCCCCGGACACTTTGGCCGTATCTCGCCCGGGAGGCGACGCACGGGGCCCCCCGCGTGGTGCGTTCGGCCGCGTACGCCGCCTTCTGTTGCCTGGGACGCCCGCCGGGCTCGTCGTCGCCGCCGTCCGCGGCGTAGGGCGAAAAGTGGCTGCCGCTACAGGGTAGCACCGAACCCAGACAGGCGGATATCTCGGCGGCGGGAGGCCGCAAGAGAACGGGGACGAGTGCCACGGGCTCGGGGGGGGGGGCCGGCCCTATCCGTCTGCGTACGCAAAGTCCCATCTTTGTCCCACCTTTTGCCCAAGTACACCTTTGGTCAGAGTTGGCTAGGTGCAGTCGCGTATTTTGACGCGGCTGTTCATATTCCGATTTCGTCACAGGACACTTTTTCGAAAACCGCCTCCTGTTCGCACCCGCTTGTCCACCCGGTAGCGCGCTGCATAGCCAGCGTCCGCGCGAGGCGGCCGGTATGCGCCGAGCCCGTCGGCCTCGTCATCGCCGCGCTATGTCCACAAAAAGAAATCGCTACAGGGTAGCTACAGGGTAACCCCATGAGACTGGAAACTGGAATGGCGCGGCGACGAGGCGCGGAAGGCGGCACGATGTAAGCGAAACCTGTGCGTCTCGCCGCGGCCCGTCGAATGGGCCCGGTCTGGTTGTCGTCGCGGGCCCGTGGACCTCGCTGTCGCCAACTGTGTCCGCGCTACAGGGTAGCCACAGGGTAACCCCTTCCCACTTTTCGTACTTGGCCGATTTTTTCCCTCTCGCATTTTCGCCCAGCCGCCCGACCAACATATCGGGCTGGCCAAATGCAGGCCGCGCTACAGGGTAGCGGCCTCCGATTTCGTCCCAGGACACTTTTCCGAATAGTGCCTCTTGCGCTGGGCCGTTTGCCCCGCCGCGTGGCGCGTTCGACAGCGGCGGCTGCGGCGAGCATGCCGGTATGCGTGACGACGCCGCCCGGCCCGCCATCGTCCGACCATCGCGGACCCGAGTTGCGAGGTTACCCTGTAGCTACCCTGTACCTACCCTGTAGCCGGACCGGAAATTTAACCAAGTCCGCAGCGGCTACCCTGTACCTACCCTGTACCGATCGCACGCCTACAGCCTCAGCGCTTGTGCCCTGTAACTACAGCGCTTGTGCCGCTACAGGGTAGCGCGCGGCACACACCCCAGACGTCCGCTGCCGCTGAATCCTCCCCCCCGGAATCCCGGCTGCCTGCGCCCCCGGGGAAAATCCCCCCCCTAAAAGGTCGGCAGCTCCCCCGGCGATTTCGCCATTTTTCCCCCAACCTACCCTGTACCGGCCGCCGGGTCCCTTCCTAGGTCCCGGCAGGGAGCGCCGCGGCGCCTCGGACGGCCGCCGTAAAGGACGCCTCGCCCCGATGGCGGCCAGCCACCCCTCTCAGGTACCCTGCAGCCTAAATCGGGTCCAAAACCCGGATCAAGGGGTTCTGTGTCATGCAAATATTTTCCGAAAAATGATTTAGTATGGGGGAAAAAATAATCGTGAGTTTGCCACCAAAACCAACTTCGGTTCTGCACATTTTTCTCGTACTTGGTCGTTTTCGGAAATCGCGCATCTTCCTAGCCTACCCTGTAGCGCGCCCGGACACGTTGGCCGGTAGCGCGGCAACGAGCCGCGGGACGGCGCCGCCGTAGGGGGATGATCTGTGCGCCGCGCCTTGGGCTGTCGAAAAAGCTCGGCCTCGTCCCCGTCGCTGCCCCGTGGGCCTCGCTGTCGCCGTTTTCGTCCGCGCTACAGGGTAGCTACAGGGTAAGTACAGGGTAGCTATGGACACTCCGTGATATCTCGCCAACCAGGCCAGCTGCGGACGCCGTGGGAGGTGCGATCGGACGCCCGAGGCGGCGGATTTCGAATGGTGCCATCCCGGCCCGCGCCGGACCTCTGGTTCGTGATTTGACTTTCTCGCTTCCGGACGCAAAAAGTGCAAAAGTCGAAACGGCCTTTTTGGGCCGTGGTGAG
>NW_027117412.1:5000-7500 GCF_038363925.1 Apiospora phragmitis | reverse complement strand
TGCTTGGCTGGAACTTCCACCTTTCCCTCTGAATTCTCCAGGGCGTCGGTCCACCGCACGTCAGGCACCTAGGGCGCTTGGTGAGGCTTACGGGCCCTAGAAGGAGGCTTCGGCCAACCGCTGCAGGGCAACGGCCAGCGTAGTGTCTCCCGGTGCTCAGTGAATAGGTCTAGCCAACGGCCAGTTACCCACAGAACCGATCGGACGGCCTTCAGCGCGAAAAGTCACCTGAAGGTCCATCGTCCATCCTAGATTTGGTTGCTTGTGTACCGCCTAGGGGGGTCACTAACTATTATGCTCGTATGAGGAACACGCAATAGAGAGCAGTCAGATATGGAACAGTTGAGAGAAGCAGAGGCTTGGGCACCGCAACTGATTGCCTTGCTTGCATTTTCTGCTTCCTCATGTACCCTGCAAGCCAAATCGGGTCCAAAACCCGGGTTAGGGGGTTCTGTGTCATGTAAGTATTTTCCGAAAAAAGATTCAGTATGGGAGAAAAAAATAATCATGAGTTTCCCACCAAAACCAACTTCGGTTCTGCACATTTTTCTCGTACTTGGTCGTTTTCGGAAATCGCGCATCTTGCCAACCTACCCTGTAGCGCGCCCGGACACGTTGGCCGGTAGCTCGGCAACGACCGCGAGGCGGCAACGCCGTAGTGGAATGATCTGTGCCGCTCGCCGCGGGCTATCGAACGGTCCCGTCCTCGTCCTCGTCGCTGCCCCGTGGGCCTCGCTGTCGCCGATTTCGTCTGCGCTACGGGGTAGCTACGGGTAACCCCCTCAGCTGCGAATTCCGAAACGGAGCGGCAACGGCGAGGGCGACGACGACGGCGCTGCGTAGGCAGGTGCTCTGCAGCGCCGCGGACCCGGAGGGCCTGGCCTCGTCGTCGCCGCATCCCTGCTGCGGCGGTCATCTTTTTTCGAAACTTCGCTACGGGTACGCTACAGGGTAGCTACGGGTAACCCCCTCGTACTTGTCCGATTTTGTCTCGCATTTCCGCCCGCCCGGCATATATGGCGCGGGCCAAACCCAGGCCGCGCTACAGGGTAGCGGCTTCCGATTTCGTCCCCGGACACTTTGGCCGTATCTCGCCCGGGAGGCGACGCACAGGGCCCCCGCGTGGTGCGTTCGGCCGCGTACGCCGCCTTCTGTTGCCTGGGACGCCCGCCGGGCTCGTCATCGCCGCCATACCGCGGCGTAGGGCGAAAAGTGGCTGCCGCTACAGGGTAGCACCGAACCCAGACAGGCGGATATCTCGGCAGCGGGAGGCCGCAAGAGAACGGGGACGAGTGCCACGGGCTCGGGGGGGGGGGCGGCCCTATCCGTCTGCGTACGCAAAGTCCCATCTTGTCCCACCTTTTGCCCAAGTACACCTTTGGTCAGAGTTGGCTAGGTGCAGTCGCGTATTTTGACGCGGCTGTTCATATTCCGATTTCGTCACAGGACACTTTTTTCGAAAACCGCCTCCTGTTCGCACCCGCTTGTCCACCCGGGTAGCGCGCTGCATAGCCAGCATCCGCGCGAGGCGGCCGGTATGCGCCGAGCCCGTCGGCCTCATCATCGCCGCGCTATGTCCACAAAAAGAAATCGCTACAGGGTAGCTACAGGGTAACCCCATGAGACTGGAAACTGGAATGGCGCGGCGACGAGGCGCGGAAGGCGGCACGATGTAAGCGAAACCTGTACGTCTCGCCGCGGCCCGTCGAATGGGCCCGGTCTGGTTGTCATCGCGGGCCCGTGGACCTCGCTGTCGCCAACTGTGTCCGCGCTACAGGGTAGCCACAGGGTAACCCCTTCCCACTTTTCATACTTGGCCGATTTTTTCCCTCTTCGCATTTTCGCCCAGCCGCCCGACCAACATATCGGGCTGGCCAAATACAGGCCGCGCTACAGGGTAGCGGCCTCCGATTTCATCCCAGGACACTTTTCCGAATAGTGCCTCTTGCGCTGGGCCGTTTGCCCCGCCGCGTGGCGCGTTCGACAGCGGCGGCTGCGGCGAGCATGCCGGTATGCGTGACGACGCCGCCCGGCCCGCCATCGTCCGACCATCGCGGACCCGAGTTGCGAGGTTACCCTGTAGCTACCCTGTACCTACCCTGTAGCCGGACCGGAAATTTAACCAAGTCCGCAGCGGCTACCCTGTACCTACCCTGTACCGATCGCACGCCTACAGCCTCAGCGCTTGTGCCCTGTAACTACAGCGCTTGTGCCGCTACAGGGTAGCGCGCGCACACACCCCAGACGTCCGCTGCCGCTGAATCCTCCCCCCGGAATCCCGGCTGCCTGCGCCCCCAGGGAAAATCCCCCCCCCTAAAAGGTCGGCAGCTCCCCCGGCGATTTCGCCATTTTCCCCCAACCTACCCTGTACCGGCCACCGGGTCCCTTCCTAGGTCCCGGCGGGGAGCGCCGCAGCACCTCGGACAGCCGCCGTAAAGGACGCCTCGCCCCGATGGCGGCCAGCCACCCCTCTCAGGTACCCTCCAGCCTAAATCGGGTC